>NC_088242.1:32239396-32256896 GCF_036934945.1 Oncorhynchus masou masou
TGTGTGTGTGCGTTTGCGTGTGTGCGTTTGCGTGTGTGTGTGTGTGTGTGTATGTGTCTACAGATTGTCCGTCTCTCCGTCGAAGGGCAGCATGTCGTCCAACTGCTTGTGGATGTGTGAGTTGTCCTCCGGGTTGCACACCCAACCGATGGGGGTGCGGTTGAACGAGGGGCGGGACCTAATGTCTGCCTGCAGGGAAGGGAGAGGCTCCAGCTCAAATGGGATCTCAGGAGGCTCGAAGGTCATGTGGCCTCTCGCCTTCTCGGAGCCGCCATAGGGCAGGGCCGACCTGTCAATCAAATATTAATATCATAATGTACAAAATACATGTCTACATGGTAATAAATGCATCAGCAGTAACCTGCTGAAGGTCTTAAATCTGGTTATTTTTCGACAGGTGTTTATGTGCGTGCGTGTTTGTGTGCATATGTGTGTTGGTGTGAATGTGTGTGCGTTACCTGTTGAAGCTCTTAAAGTTGGGCATTTCGTGGGGGGGGTGTGGTCCTGCCATGCAGTGGTGCATGGTGGCAGTCAGAGACTCGTCTCCCCTCATGGCCCGTTCCCATGGAGACACATAAGTACGCACATACTGCTGCCTCCTCTTCTCTTTCTCCGCCTCCTTATCCAACACCTCCTCCTCTACTGTGGGGGAGACAAACATGACATCATCTTACTGTTTTCGCTTGTTGTGTAAGTTTCCCTGGTGTTGACATCAGAACACGCTTCAATACATATGAATGTCAAATAGTTTTACATACTTGAGGTGTGCTTGATTTTTACGGAACAAAAATATAAACGCAACATGTAAAGTGTTGGTCACATTCTTCATGAGCTGAAATAAAAGATCCCAGAAATTGTCCAAACGCACAAAAAGCTTTTTCTCTCAAATTTTATGCACAAATTTGTTTACATCCCGGTTAGTAAGCATTTCTCCTCTGCCAAGATAATCCATGACAGGAGTGGCATATCAAGAAGCTGATTAAACAGCAGGATCATTACACAGATGCCATTTGTGCTCGGGACAATAAAAGGCCACTCGGAAATATGCAGTTTTGTCACACAGCACAATGTCTCAAGTTTTGAAGGAGAGTGCAATTGGCATGCTGAATGCAGGAATGTCCAGCAGAGTTGTTGCAAGATAATTTAATGTTAATTTCTCTACCATAAGCCGCCTTCAACATTGTTTTAGAGAATTCGGCAGTACATCCAACAGGCCTCTCAACCGCAGAGCACGTGTAACCACGCCAGCCTCATTCTGATTGGTTGGGCCTGGCTTCCCAGTGGGTGGACCTGGCTCCCAAGTGGGTGGGCATATACCCTCCCAGGCCCACCCATGACTGCACCCCTACCCAGTCATGTGAAAGCCATAGATTAGGGCCTAATGCATTTATTTAAATTAACTGATTTCCTTCTATGAATTGTAAAATGGTTCAAATCTTTTAAATTGTTGAATGTCGCGTTCATATTTTTGTTCAGTACAGCTTGGTACAATGGAACTAATTGAGAAGTCCTAGAAGTGCATAGTCCTACCGTGCTCAGGTTCAGGCTCGGGTGGCGGGGCCATCATTTCACAACCCAGGGACGGAACTAGGCTCTGGAGATTCTGCTAGAGGAGACAGGACACACACACACAGCCAGATCAGCACACTCACACACATACATGTACACTTATACCACCCCCCACCCCCCCTCTCCCCCACCATATTCTCGTTGGTGACAATGAAGCGCTCCACCCTCTGTTGTCTCCTCCTGAACATCTTGGATCCCTTGTTGGTCATAAGAGACAATTCCTCCAGCATGGTGTCTTTAGGAGTCTTGATCTTGGTGCCCAGATCCAACTCTGATGCCTCGGGGTCTGATTCTTCATCTGTAGAAGGGGGAAACACAATGTCATTGAATGAGATGACATGTACTGTCATTTACATATCCCTGATTGCATTGATTCCAATGCTAAGTTCACAAAGCATCACAGTCCCACCTTTACTATGTAAAGTGAATTGAGCACTGGAAACGGGCAATTTTAATCCACTCAATTATCAATCAATATTCTCTTCCCAGACACATATCACCACTAACTCCATCCTCTCGTCTAAACTCCCAACTCCTAAGCACGGTTGCTCTGAAAGTGCAGATAGCTGCGAACAACATGGCGAAAATGTCAACTTGACCAATATGAGAGCAAGGTGGAAGTATTCAAATGTTACACGGTCCTTCTCTCTCTCTCTCTCTCTCTCTCTCTCCCTCTCTCTCTCTCTCTCTCTCTCTCTCCCTATTCCCTAAATCTCTCTCTCTCTCTCTGATGAAAGTGTCAAATATGTTTTACAGATGGCTGGCTGGTCTGCTCTCCTCCCCGTAAAACGTTCTCTTCGTCATCCGCTACACACTCTCTGATATCCTTCATAACATCTGGAGCCCAGCCACACAATATACACACACACACACACACACACACACACACACACACACACACACACACACACACACACACACACACACACACACACACACACACACACACACACACACACACACAAAGCTGGGAGCTGGCAAAGCAATCCTGTGCTGAAAGCTGTAGCTTGCAGTACCTTGTAAATCAGGACTGTGTGTGTGTGGTCTGTGTGTGTGTGTGTGTGTGTGTGTGTGTGTGTGTGTGTGTGTGTGTGTGTGTGTGTGTGTGTGTGTGTGTGTGTGTGTGTGTGTGTGTGTGTGTGTGTGTGTGTGTGTGTGTGTGTGTGCGCGTGGGTGTGTGTGCGCGTGCATGCGTCATACCGTCCTGGGTGATGTTGGTCAGATCAGTAATGATCTTGTTGGCCTTCTTCATCTTTGGGGGGGCGGGAGCTGAGAGAGGCATGGCTAGAGCCTGCACCAATCAGAAATACACAGTTCAAATCAACAGCCAATCACAGAGCGATCGGTGACATCCACCAATCCCAATCAGACTGATAATGATAATGATAATGATGATGATGATGATTATGATGATGATGATACATGACTGACCCGATAAGGAAAGGTTTTAGGTGTCTAGGGAACCATTACTCTGAGGCTCTTGGCCTGTGGGTCTATATTCCATACTGTAGTTGGTGTAATTGATTTAATCTGCTGTAATTGAAGCTCCTGCTGGAATCCAACACCCTGTAGCTATTATTACTACATGTTCCACAGCAGCTCTGTTGAGTGCTACTGTCACCACTCACACACACACACACACACACACACACACACACACACACACACACACACACACACACACACACACACACACACACACACACACACACACACACACACACACACACACACACACACACACACAGGGCAATTCCACGGTGACAGAGTAATGCTGAGACTAAGATTTTTCACTCTAAAATGTATGTCAAACTATTTGACCAAGAAGGAGAGTGATGAAGTGGTGCATCAGATGACCTAGCCCCTACAATCACCTGACCTCAACCCAATTGAGAAGGTTTGGGATGAGTTGGACCGCATAGTGAAGGAAAAGCAGCCAACTAGCTCTCAGCATATGTGGGAACTCCTTCAAGACTGTTGGAAAAGCATTCCTCGTGAAGCTGGTTGAGAGAATGCCAAGACCGTACAAAGCTGTCATCAAGGAAACTGGTGGCTACTTTTAAGAATCTCACATATAAAATACATTTTGATTTGTTTAACACTACAATGTAGAAAACAGTAAAAGTAAAGAAAAACCCTTCTATGAGTAGCTGTGTCCGAACTTTTGACTGGTACTGTATATAAAATGGATTGCCTATATTGTACACAATAAAGACAATCAATTACAGGTCAACATTTAAATATTGCTCCCACTGAGGTGGGAGAACGCCAGGCTTACGGAGATCCTGCTGAGTTAGCGCTGGGAAAAGTCCCCCAACTTCAGGAGAACGTGAGCCTGAATGTCTGGTTACCCCAAGCAGAAGGGACTCCTGTCCGCTCACTATTCCTGATTTAGCTGCAGATAAATCTCACCGGAGAACAACAAACATAGTCAGTCAGCACATTCCCAAACATCCCAAAACACTCCGCTCACTCCGCTTTTATCCAGAGATATTTACAGGAGGAATTGGGGTTATATAGACAAAATGTTCACCTAGTCAGCTGGGGATTCAAACCAGCGACCTTTCAGTTACTGGTCCAACGCTCTTGACCGCTAGGCTACTTGCCGCCCATCAACCTCACATTCCTAACTCACTCTGGTCTGGTGGACATGGAATGGGAATGGTTTCGGGAACAAGCAGGCCAACGGCATAGTTTGCATTCACTGACCATGTAGTCATTCAACTTAGTACCCGATGATTTAACATGGGGCTGTCAAAGGTGTATCGAGTGTTGAAGAGCTTATCAGTCTGCGTTGCATGATCCATACAGCTACTAGCCGATGTGAGTTGAAACGATGCCGTTGATACATTTATACATTCATTTTATGATGTGATATGATATGATATGCTGCCAAATGGTGGATGACACATGATTCACACGGACGGGGACTTCTCTGCCTGGCACAGCACAGCACAGTGCAGGCCCTGCATGGCATAAACCCATGTTCAATCAACTCTCCATTTGGTATTTCGCTCAATTCTCTCCCTGCCTGGTAGCTTGTCCCTACCCTGGTGACATTTACACCTGTATCATCAGTCCTGCTTCATTTCCCTATTATCACAACAACATAAGCCACAGACATGTACTGCTTGTGTGTGTGTGTGGGATTGCGTGGGCAGCGATGTCACAAACTCAGCCTTACCTCAGTAGAATCCTCAGGAATTAGAGAAGAAGGGAAGAAGAAGAAGAGTTGAAAGTATTCAAGAGAGTGTCCAAGTGCCTACCCTCCTCTACACCCAAGAGGGAGTGAAACCCTAGCACAGTAAGGAGCTGGGCTATGGAGGCCTGGGTGGGTGGCTGGACGTTAAGGGCTCAGGGGGGCTAGGAGCTTCTTAAGGCTCTACGAGGAGACTGATACGATCTCTCAGATGCTCCTGAGGTCTATGTATAGACCAGGAGAGAGAGCGAGAGAGAGCGAGAGAGAGCGAGAGAGAGCGAGAGAGCGAGAGAGAGAGATTTATTTTATAGACACAGAGAGTGGGGGGAGACTGGGACATAGAGAGCGAGAGGTTGGGACATAGAGGGGGACATAGAGAGTGAGGGGGAAGTTAGAGAGTGGGGAGGGGGACATAGAGAGTGAGGGGGAAGATAGAGAGTGGGGAGGGGGACATAGAGAGTGAGGGGAAGATAGAGAGTGAGGAGGGGGACATAGAGAGTGAAGGGGCAAGATAGAGAGTGGGGAGGGGGACATAGAGAGTGAGGGGGGAAGTTAGAGAGTGGGGAGGGGGACATAGAGAGTGAGGGGGGAAGATAGAGAGTGGGGAGGGGGACATAGAGAGTGAGGGGGAAGATAGAGAGTGGGGAGGGGGACATAGAGAGTGAGGGGGAAGATAGAGAGTGGGGAGGGGGACATAGAGAGTGAGGGGGAAGATAGAGAGTGGGGAGGGGGACATAGAGAGTGAGGGGGAAGATAGAGAGTGGGGAGGGGGACATAGAGAGTGAGGGGGAAGATAGAGAGTGGGGAGGGGAACATATAGAGAGTGAGGGGGAAGTTAGAGAGTGGGGAGGGGGACATAGAGAGTGAGGGGGGAAGATAGAGAGTGGGGAGGGGGACATAGAGAGTGAGGGGGAAGATAGAGAGTGGGGAGAGGGACATAGAGAGTGAGGGGGAAGTTAGAGAGTGGGGAGGGGGACATAGAGAGTGAGGGGGAAGATAGAGAGTGGGGAGGGGGACATAGAGAGTGAGGGGGAAGATAGAGAGTGGGGAGAGGGACATAGAGAGTGAGGGGGAAGTTAGAGAGTGGGGAGGGGGGACATAGAGAGTGAGGGGGAAGATAGAGAGTGGGGAGGGGGACATAGAGAGTGAGGGGGAAGATAGAGAGTGGGGAGGGGGACATAGAGAGTGAGGGGGAAGATAGAGAGTGGGGAGGGGGACATAGAGAGTGAGGGGGAAGATAGAGAGTGGGGAGGGGGACATAGAGAGTGAGGGGGAAGATAGAGAGTGGGGAGGGGGACATAGAGAGTGAGGGGGAAGATAGAGAGTGGGGAGGGGGACATAGAGAGTGAGGGGGGAAGATAGAGAGTGGGGAGGGGAACATATAGAGAGTGAGGGGGGAAGTTAGAGAGTGGGGAGGGGGACATAGAGAGTGAGGGGGGAAGATAGAGAGTGGGGAGAGGGACATAGAGAGTGAGGGGGAAGTTAGAGAGTGGGGAGGGGGACATAGAGAGTGAGGGGGAAGATAGAGAGTGGGGAGGGGAACATATAGAGAGTGAGGGGGAAGTTAGAGAGTGGGGAGGGGGACATAGAGAGTGAGGGGGAAGATAGAGAGTGGGGAGGGGGACATAGAGAGTGAGGGGGAAGATAGAGAGTGGGGAGAGGGACATAGAGAGTGAGGGGGGAAGTTAGAGAGTGGGGAGGGGGACATAGAGAGTGAGGGGGGAAGATAGAGAGCGAATTGATTCTTCTGATGTCTTTACTCTAATAACATTGTAAAATGTATCAGTGTTTAGAGTCCAGCACTCAGCACTCAACCAGATGACTGGAGATCAACAGGACTAAAAATAGGAGGGGCGCTCGTGATAGTTAGCGTATGAAGATTCAAAAAGGGCCTAACGCCAAGGGAGCCACAGGGCCGAGTTCAGTACCAGTTATTACCACAAGTGGATGAAGGTAGGGACTGTCCCATATGATCATAATACAACTCTTACCCAGTCCTTCATATTCAAAAATCAAATCCAATTTTATTGGTTACATACACATGGCTTGCAGATGTTAATGTGAGTGTAGCGAAATGCTTGTGCTTCTAGTTCTGACCATGCAGTAATATCTAACAAGTAATCTAACAATTTCACAACTACCTTAAACACACAAGTGTAAAGGAATGAATAAGAATATGTACATATAAATATATGGATGAGCGATGGCCGAATGGCATAGGCAAGATGCAGTAGATGGTATAGAGTACAGTATATTCACAAGATATGAGTAATGTAGGGTATGTAAACATGTAAAATTACATTGTTTAAAGTGACTAGTGATACATTCATTACATCCAATTTTTAATTATTAAGTGGCTAGAGATTTGAGTCAGTATGTTGGCAGCAGCCACTCAGTGTTAGTGATGGATGTTTAGCAGTCTGATGGCCTTGACATGGAAGCTGAGTGTGAGGGCCCTCACCTCCTCCCTGTAGGCCGTCTCGTCGTTGTTGGTAATCAAGCCTACCACTGTAGTGTCGTCTGTAGTGTCGTCTGCAAAGTTGATGATTGAGTTGGAGGCGTGCATGGCCACGCAGTCATGGGTGAACAGGGAGTACAGGAGAGGGTTGAGAACGCACCCTTGTGGGGCCCCAGTGTTGAGGATCAGCGGGGTGGAGATGTTGTTTTCTACCCTCACCACCTGGGGGCATCCTGTCAGAAAGTCCAGTAACCATTTGCACAGGGCGGAGTTGAGACCCAGGGTCTCAAGCTTAATGACAATTTTGGAGGGTACTATGGTGTTAAATGCTGAGCTGTAGACGATGAACAGCACTCTTACATAGGTATTCCTCTTGTCCAGATGGGTTAGGGCAGTGTGCAGTGTGATTGTGATTGTTGGCTGCGGTGAAGGAGAGCCCGCAGGTTTTGGTAGCGGGCTGTGTTGGTGGCACTGTACTGTCCTCAAAGCGAGCATGTTTAGTTTGTCTGGGAGCAAGACTTCGGAGTCCGCGACGGTGGCATGATGTCAGTGACATAGGTAGAGACAGACAGACAGCTGGAGAGTTTCAGTTTCAGTTTCTAGTTTTATTTCTCTGTACCACAGAATAACAACTTTTAACAGCTCGCATATCAACAATCAGACAAATCATCACCACAACCTCCTACCTCCCGTCCCTTCCACCCCTCACCTCCCTTCCTTATAACAATAAAAGGGTGCACATTATGAAGTGGGGAAAACGTCTAACAAATGCATCCTGATGTACTACTGTGCAATACTCTGACACAATCACATGAAGCACCCCCCCCCCCCAAAAAAAAACCCAGGCTATTTTATAATATTCAGAATAAGAATATAATCACAATAATCATGACAATAATAAGTACAATATAGTTGCAACGGAGTCAGATCTCTATTTCAGATTTAGGCCTTTATGTGACCAACTGGGGCTTGAACCGGTGCCCGTCATCGCTCCACGAGACTGTGTTAGCCCCCCGAGATAAAGCCACAATGGCAGCACACCGCAGGCATATAGTCCATCCTCGTCTTTAACAGATCAGCATATTACCGAACAGTTTGTCTCTTAGAGAGGACTCTTATTTCCTCTCCTCTAATCTATCTGTCCTCCAGTCTCTGTCCTCTAATATATCTGTCCTCCAGTCTATCTGTCCTCTAATATATCTGTCCTCCAGTCCATCTGTCCTCTAATCTATCTGTCCTCCAGTCGATCTCTCCTCTAATATATCTGTCCTCCAGTCTCTGTCCTCTAATATATCTGTCCTCCAGTCTATCTGTCCTCTAATATATCTGTCCTCCAGTCTGTCTCTCCTCTAATCTATCTGTCCTCCAGTCTATCTGTCCTCCAGTCTATCTGTCCTCTAATATATCTGTCCTCCAGTCTATCAATCCTCTAATATATCTCTCCTCTAATCTATCTGTCCTCTAATCTATCTGTCCTCCAGTCGATCTCTCCTCTAATCTATCTGTCCTCCAGTCGATCTCTCCTCTAATATATCTGTCCTCCAGTCTATCTGTCCTCTAATATATCTGTCCTCCAGTCTGTCTCTCCTCTAATCTATCTGTCCTCCAGTCTATCTGTCCTCCAGTCTATCTGTCCTCTAATATATCTGTCCTCCAGTCTATCAATCCTCTAATATATCTGTCCTCTAGTCCATCTGTCCTCTAATCTATCTGTCCTCCAGTCTCTGTCCTCTAATATATCTGTCCTCCAGTCTATCAATCCTCTAATATATCTGTCCTCCAGTCTCTCTCCTCTAATCTATCTCTCCTCTAATCTATCTGTCCTCTAATCTATCTGTCCTCCAGTCGATCTCTCCTCTAATCTATCTGTCCTCTAGTCAATCTCTCCTCTAATCTATCACTCCTCTAATCTATCTCTCCTCTAATCTATCTGTCCTCTAGTCTCTCTCCTCTAATCTATCTCTCTAATCTATCTCCTCTAATCTATCTCTCCTCTAAACTATCTCTCCTCTAATATATCTGTCCTCCAGTCTATCTCTCCTCTAATCTCTCTCTCCTCTAATCTCTCTCCTCTAATCTATCTCTCCTCTAATTTATCTGTCCTCCAGTCTATATCTCCTCTAATCTATCTCTCCTCTAATCTATCTCTCCTCTAATCTATCTCTCCTATAATCTATCTGTCCTCCAGTCTATCTCTCCTCTAATCTATCTCTCCTCTCCATCCTCCATCACTCTCTCGTTCCACAGGCTTGTCTTCAGCACATCCTCCATGTATCAGTTTATCACTCAACTTCATTCTTTACTTTCACCTTTATTCTGTGGACCCCATCGCTTTAAATAAACTTTATTAAACTTCACATCGTGTCCCATTCTCTCTCCCTCTCCATGTCGTTCTCATTTTAGATCACTTTTTATCTTTCTGATTGTCATTAAATACTTGTTTTACATTCATATATGCATACATATCAACTATACATCAAACAATATTTTTTATGAAGAGAAACAGAGGTGGTCAATTTATGAAATGGGTGGTGTGATCCAAGAGTTGCAATAGTGCCCAAACAAGAAATCAATAAAAGCCTGCAATGCACTATACTAACATTTTCTTAGACGTGACAAAGACCAAAAAACAAAATCACAACAGAATGTGGGGGGATTTTTATTCCTGTCGTTTCGTGCCAATCCATGACCTGCAATCTCAGTGCGTGGTGGATCCGGGGCGCCAGACACTGGGTTGCAGACCCAGATTAGAGGTGCTGAATCTGGGGCGAGGGACTCTGGAAGGCATGGTGGAGGCGGGGCAAGGTGGGGTGTGGACAAGAGGACTGAGATCAGGGGCACTCTTAAACGGCCTGTTACCCTGTTGAGGGGCGTGGGGCTCGGAGGGATAGGGGTGAGGGTTAGGGACATGGGCAGAGGGGAAGCTAGGGAGCTGAGGCAGGGGGGCGTTGGGGGCTGGAGGAGGAGGGACCCACTGGGGCTGAGGCTGGTAGGGTCTGTTAGAGGGGGATTGGTAGCAGGAAGTGGCTGTGGGCAGAGGAGAAATGATATCAGACCTCCACAGCGGTTCTCCCAGTGTGGTCGCTGACCGTGGGACAATGATCGTAGGGGAGGGGCCTGTGGGAGGTGGCGTGGAGAAGCGCTTGATCTCATACACACGTGGCGTCTTGATGGGCCCGTAGGAGCCGTCCATCATGCGCGGCTGCTGTTGATAGGCCTGTGCTTGCTGGGGAGTCCCGCCCCCGTAACTGAAGAGGGAGGAGTTTAGCTGGTAGGGCTGGCGACTCATAAAGTCCAGAGCCTTGATGCCTTGAGCCTTCTGACCCCCAGGGGCGGCTTTATGCCCCGCTGGTCTCCCACCCTGCCCTGCTACCCCCGCCCTCTGGCGCTGGGCCTGGGGAGGGCAGGAGGGGGAGAGGAGGGGGTTGTAGCTGATGGGAGGGGGGGCTCTGCAGCTGGAGGAGTATCTGAATTGAGAGGGGAGAGAGAGAGTGGGAGAGGGCTGGCGGGGGTGGCCTGGAGAGGGTTGGGGTGAGGAGGGGGTGCTCTCCACCACATAGCGATCCATCCTGCTCTGCCTACGGGCGAACAGCTGACCCCCTTCCCTGCTAACTGGGGTACCTGTGGAGGGCCCTGCGTTTTAGGTGCCACAGGAGGGGGCTTGGGGCCTCTCCGGGCCTGCATGAAGTTACAGGCCTCGGCCCCCAGCCTCAACCAGTCCTCTTCAGGGCCAGACTCACCTCCAGTCTCCACACCTCCCACTCCTCCACTAGGCCCCATGGAGCCTGGACTGGAACCGGGGCGTGGACCCATCCTGGTTGGTGCGTCCGGGTTTTGGAGCAGTTCGAGCAGGGCCGGGTTGGGAGACACGTCCTTCTTGTTCTCCACAGACGGACGGAACATTGGCTTCTTGTTGCTGCGACGACGTGCCTCCGCAAGTATGCCTGTTCTGGAGGCAGGGACGGCGATACGCTGCTCACGGGAGGACAGCGAATCAGAGGATGGGGGCTGGGCAGTAGAGGGGGTCGCAGTGGCAACATAGGGGTTGAAGGTCAGGGGAAGAGGGGGTTGGGTCTGAGCAAGGGGGGGTGGGTGAGAGTAAGGTGTGAGATAGGAAGGAGGGAAGGCTTGATTAATAGAAGGAGGAGCTGAGAAGGACTGGGCAGCCACAGCAGAGGATGGATAGACTGGGGCGTCAGGAGGAGGGGAGAAAGGTTGTCGAGGAGGAGCAGAGAAGTGTTGAGTGGGGGCAGGAGGAGGTGGAGAGAAAGGTTGAGGAGCAGTCAAGGAGCAGAAGTGTTGGGTGGGTTGAGGAGGATGATTCGGAAGAGAATAGGGGGCAGAAGAGGGAGAGAAGGTGGCAGTATGGACAGAGGGAGGAATGAAAGGTTGAGAGGGAGTGTAGGTAAGGGAGAAGGGAGCTGAGGCCAGAGAGGGAGGAGATAGAACCGGAGGACGAGGGAGGGCAGAGGTAGGAGAGAGGATGGCAGCAGCAGGTCTAGGGGGGATATAGAGAGAGGTACTGGAGACCGCTCTCCTTGCCTGGGGCCCCCCTGATGGGCGAGGAGGGGCAATGGTCACCATGGATACCGCAGCGGTGGGTTTGGAAACGATAGTTACGGCAGGAGTGGGCTGGACGGGTCTAAAGATGACAGGGGTGACTGGACGGCGAGATGGGGCGAGGCCGGAGGTGAAGGGGCATGCCGTGCGGTTATGGATCCCTCCAGGTGGGTTAGGGTTAGGGTTTAGGTCAGGCTGGAGGTAAGGTGTGTGAGAGGGGGGGGTCAGAACCACACTGGCCCGACTCACCCCTACAGGGCCCCCGTTTGACAAACCTGCGGCCGGGGAGGGGTTAGGGGCGGGGTTATAGGCGACATGGGTGACCCTTTTCCTTTGCTGCTCAGACTGCTCCGTCTCTTTCCCCTGATAGGCAATGGAGTCCAGCCCTGGGCTCTGATAGGCTGGGGCATTCGCCACAGAGCCCTGATTGATTGACACATTCATCTCTGGGCTCTGATAAGCCGAGGAATCCAACCCTGAGCTCTGATTGGTTGGTGTTTGGGACCTTGAGTTATATGTGGACGGACAGGCGGAGCTCCTCCTATCCAGCAGGTCCAGGTATCCGCTGTCCCAGGTGGGGTCAAAGGTTCCAGTGAAGCCCTCTTCATCCACCTCTGAACCCGAGGGGAAGGAACTCCCCTCCTCCTCCTCTCCCTCCGTCTCTCCCCCAGTCTCAGCACCCACCTCCCCCTCTGTCTCTCCCCCAGTCTCAGCACCCACCTCCCCCTCCGCGCGGCCGAAACAGGTGAGGGTGAACTTCTTGGCACGCTGGCGTCTCTTCTTGAACATGAGAACTCCTTTGGAATTGGAGTACGGAGCGTCGGTGAGCAGGGAGGCGATGGAACGACATTTAGTACGAGCCTCTTTCACCTGCCTGTCTACCACACTCTCTCCTCTCTGCAGCTCTGGGAGACACGGGGAGGGATGTGAGGAGGGGGGAGGAGAGGGAGAGCAAGTAAGAGAGAACAGAGGATTAAATACAGGAGTGTCAATTGGGTATGGCAGTCGCCATATCATAGCTCAACACCAATGATTTAAAATAGGCAATTAAAATCATTCCAATCTCGATTAAAATGCAAATGAAGTTTAGCAGTATTTGTTTGTATGTCTGGCTTCATATAGAGCAGAGATCTATGATGAATGATGAGATACTCATGTCTCCGCCCTAACAATGGGAGTCATTGTCCCAAAGTAAATGCAGTCACTTTTTTTAAAGAAATCCCCGTCACTTTGCCGTACCCAAGGTTTAGCTGAAATGATGCCCCTGATTAAATAAGTAACTGAAATGAATAAGAAAGGTCTGGTTAGAATTATGTCTGTGATCAACAGAATGACATCATAGCATCTGGAATGTCACTCAATTCCATGACGACACCATGATAGGTGACACCATCAACAAGTGGGGAGGGGCTCAACCCTGACAGACAGGAGAGTGTGCTGGGGGGGGGAGGAGAAATGTGCTGGGGGGGGGGCTCAAAGCTCTAAATTCCCCCTCCTCCCCAGTTGAGCAGCGACCTGTTGGACTGTCTGTCAGTATCCACATCCCTGTCTGCAAGGGCGTGACTTTGTGTTACATATTTGGTGGTCAGGGTTAATGGGTTCCGGGGTCGACATCTTTCTAGGGGGGTTCGAGGGCATGCCCCCCCAGGAGACTTAAAAAAATAGCTGTGAAATGGTTGTTCCTGGTGAATTTTGCAGAGAAAATACAAAATATTCATGATAATTTGGTCAATATATCCCAATCTCATCGGAAATACCAATAATGTTCGTATTACTTTTGAACTGTTGGTCTAATTCGAAGGCTGTGTTTTCACAGTCTGCCCAATTCAGAGTTTTTTGGCCAATAATTGGGAAAACTATCCAAATGAGTTCAGAGAGTCACCACTCTACCCCTGTAAAAGCCAAGACCGCTTAATGCTTATTTGTGTACCCCTCACCACGCCTGGCATGTCATTTTGTCTGTAGAATGACTGTGAGAAAGTTACTTCTGGCAACTTTTACTTCTAAATGAATGTCCAGAAATGAGCCTAACGACATGTTGGTGGATATTATCAAGCTGCTGTACTCCTTTGCAATAAGCATTATCACCTGTAGCCCAACTGATGCAGCATAGTGTCGATAAATACATAGACTGGAGCATGGGGTTCCCCATCGATATTTGCTCTAATCATTAGCTAGATCAGCACTTACCAAAACTTTTTCAGTCATGGCCCCCCCTTTCATTATGGGGGAACATCCTTTGCACACCTGTCTGGGCACATGCATGCACACACACACACACACACACACACACACACACACACACACACACACACACACACACACACACACACACACACACACAGACAGACAAACACAGAGTCTATCGGATTCTCCCCCTTACTTCACCCACCTCACATACGCGCAACAACCTTGTAAAAGGTGTGTGTGTGTGTGTTGTTCTAGGTCGTCAAGAACAACTTACTCATTACTCTTAGCTGTGTGTGTATTATGAGAAAGGGCAGGTCACTTGTCCCCTCAATCAACAGTCTGCCACTATTGTCTCTGTCCAAGAGGTAACCTTGCCTGAAACCTGACTACTTGCATGAGCGCCTCAAACGAATGCCTAGGCTTTAGCTCAGCAGGGCTAAAACCGTGCTTGGGATGAAAATCAGTGAGTCCCAACCTACTGCTATAGTTCAGGGAGAGGTAGACAGCTGTGAGACATTAATGTAGTCATCTATGCAGGTCAGACATGCAGTACGTATGTCTAGCTTCATGGGAAGAATGTTGTTTTCACATGAAGTATCCTTGAAACCTTATTTACAGATTCAAATAAATAGGGTATATATATCATTGATCATATAAATAGGGTATATATCATTGATCATATAAATAGGGTATATATATCATTGATCATATAAATAGGGTATATATATCATTGATCATATAAATAGAGTATATATATCATTGATCATATAAATAGAGTATATATATCATTGATCATATAAATAGGGTATATCTCATTGATCATATAAATAGGGTATATATATCATTGATCATATAAATAGAGTATATATATCATTGATCATATAAATAGAGTATATATATCATTGATCAAATAAATAGGGTATATCTCATTGATCATATAAATAGGGTATATATATCATTGATCATATAAATAGAGTATATATATCATTGATCATATAAATAGAGTATATATATCATTGATCATATAAATAGGGTATATCTCATTGATCATATAAATAGGGTATATCTCATTGATCATATAAATAGGGTATATATATCTTTGATCATATAAATAGGGTATATATATCATTGATCATATAAATAGGGTATATATATCATTGATCATATAAATAGGGTAAATCTCATTGATCATATAAATAGGGTATATATATCTTTGATCATATAAATAGGGTATATATATCATTGATCATATAACTAGGGTATATATCATTGATCATATAAATAGGGTATATCTCATTGATCATATAAATAGGGTATATCTCATTGATCATATAAATAGGGTATATATATCATTGATCATATAAATAGGGTATATATATCATTGATCATATAAATAGGGTATATATATATCATTGATCATATAAATAGAGTATATATATCATTGATCATATAAATAGGGTATATATCATTGATCATATAAATAGGGTATATCTCATTGATCATATAAATAGGGTATATCTCATTGATCATATAAATAGGGTATATCTCATTGATCATATGAATAGGGTATATTTCATTGATCATATGAATATGGTATATCTCATTGATCATATGAATAGGGTATATCTCATTGATCATATGAATAGGGTATATTTCATTGATCATATAAATAGGGTATATCTCATTGATCATATAAATAGAGTATATATATCATTGATCATATAAATAGGGTATATATCATTGATCATATAAATAGGGTATATCTCATTGATCATATGAATAGGGTATATCTCATTGATCATATGAATAGGGTATATATCATTGATCATATAAATAGGGTATATATCATTGATCACATAAATAGGGTATATCTCATTGATCATATAAATAGGGTATATCTCATTGATCATATAAATAGAGTATATATATCATTGATCATATAAATAGGGTATATATCATTGATCATATAAATAGGGTATATCTCATTGATCATATGAATAGGGTATATCTCATTGATCATATAAATAGGGTATATCTCATTGATCATATGAATAGGGTATATCTCATTGATCATATGAATAGGGTATATTTCATTGATCATATGAATAGGGTATATCTCATTGATCATATAAATAGGGTATATTTCATTGATCATATAAATAAGGTATATATCATTGATCATATAAATAGGGTATATCTCATTGATCATATAAATAGGGTATATCTCATTGATCATATGAATAGGGTATATCTCATTGATCATATGAATAGGGTATATTTCATTGATCATATAAATAGGGTATATCTCATTGATCATATAAATAGGGTATATCTCATTGATCATATAAATAGGGTATATCTCATTGATCATATAAATAGGGTATATCTCATTGATCATATGATTAGGGTATATCTCATTGATCATATGAATAGGGTATATCTCATTGATCATATGAATAGGGTATATTTCATTGATCATATAAATAGGGTATATCTCATTGATCATATAAATAGGGTATATATCATTGATCATATAAATAGGGTATATCTCATTGATCATATAAATAGGGTATATCTCATTGATCATATGAATAGGGTATATCTCATTGATCATATGAATAGGGTATATTTCATTGATCATATAAATAGGGTATATCTCAATGATCATATAAATAGGTTATATCTCATTGATCATATAAATAGGGTATATCTCATTGATCATATGAATAGGGTATATCTCATTGATCATATGAATAGGGTATATTTCATTGATCATATAAATAGGGTATATCTCATTGATCATATGAATAGTGTATATTTCATTGATCATATAAATAGGGTATATCTCATTGATCATATGAATAGGGTATATCTCATTGATCATATGAATAGGGTATATTTCATTGATCATATAAATAGGGTATATCTCATTGATCATATAAATAGGGTATATCTCATTGATCATATAAATAGGGTATATCTCATTGATCATATGAATAGGGTATATCTCATTGATCATATGAATAGGGTATATATCATTGATCATATAAATAGGGTATAATCATTGATCATATAAATAGGGTATATATATCATTGATCATATAAATAGGGTATATCTCATTGATCATATGAATAGGGTATATTTCATTGATCATATAAATAGGGTATATATCATTGATCATGTATGCTGCCCTCTCCCCCATTGCACATTCAGCTGTGTGGATCACTAAATGTGAGGTCAGTTGTGTCCGTGTGTCCATCAACACCAGATGGGAATGCTAGCTGCCCAACTATAAATACTCTGGAAGAGACCAGGGCTTAGAATACCGACTGGAGACACGAAGGGGCAGAAATAGGAGATGAAAATAGGAGATGAAGGCTTTGATTCATAGGATAGACAGCAACTGGAAATAACTCTTCCTCTCTTCCCTTCCTCCCTCTCCCTCCCTCTCTCTCTCTCTCTCTTTCTAACAACCCCCTCCTAGCTGACCACAAGGTGAGTGGCTGAACCTACAGCAGAACAA